>NC_069502.1:254595307-254612807 GCF_027579735.1 Bombina bombina
CTTTCTATTGTGTGTATTGGGTATAGTGGGTTTTTTGTTGGAAATCTGTATATACCCCTTTATTAGGTATTAGAGGGCCGATCGTAAGGGCCACTTGGAATGGGATTAAAACCCCATGTCTGGTTGTATCTATGTGATTTCTTTTTCAGAAGTTATCAAGTGGGGAAGGTCTCACAAATAGACCATAATCATCAAAGCTAATATATTCATTAGAGTTTCTGAATAAACTATAGGCGAAATCTTTTCCCTTCTCTGATGTTGTTATATATTAGAATCTATAAGTGTTCTCAAATGTGAGCTTTTTATAGTTATCATCATATCTGTATGATGGTAAATATCAATGCGGTGAATTGGTCTTTTTAATGGGCCAATGTTAAATTAGCAATCTGATATATTTAATATATTTGATATATTTGATATATTTAACTAGTTACCACATTCAGGGGCTAGATAGACAGTTTGAGAGACAAGTTTAGAGATGATATATAGAGGGAGAGGGATTTACACTTAGCTTCTGATGTTTATTCATCTGTACTTTCATTCTCTCAAGGTGGGATATATGTGGCATTATTCAGGATTTTTTCTTTTCTATAGTTATAATCCTCTTAGTGATGTTCTTCTTCTTATGATGAAATGTTTTGTTTTCTTAAGGTAGTCAAATTCTCTTACTTGGATATGAGCAGAAATGTGGCCGGGGACAGTTATATGTATGAGAGTTTCCTAGGAAGCTCTTAATTCCCTGAGGTGTGTTGTCTGGAGGGTCACTCTGGTCCTTCTCGTTTCCTCTGGTGTACTCCCATAGCTTTACTAGTTTAATGTTATCCTTAGTTTAGGTTCAATAGATGAGACAGGTCCTCTTTATTATTCAAACCTCTAGGGTGGAGGGAGTCAAGGCGAAATATCCATTTTGACTCCTCAGTGAGTAATTTTTTCTCCTGGTTTCCTCCTCTCCAATCCCTGGGAACTTTTTGTATTCCCATATATGTGAGTGTTTTGATGTTTCCTTGATGTTTTTCTGAAAAATGTTTGTATAATGCGGTCTCTTTATTGAGTTTTTCGATACATAACAAATGTTCACGTATCCTATCTCTCAGTGGTCTGGACGTTTGTCCCACATATTGGAGACCGCATGGGCATTCGAGGAGGTATATGACGTCCTTATCTTGACACTTTATTAGTTCTTTGATCTTGTATTTTTCTTTATTATTGTGTGATTGGAACATTGTGGATTTTTTGCCACATTTGCATGCCTTGCATGTGTGACAGGGAAAAAAACCTTTTATTGTTTTCCCAAATACATCTTTTATTCCAGATTTTTTGACCTTTTTGATGCTTGGTGCTAGTTTGTTTTTCAGGTTATTTGTTCTTCTGTATACGAACTTTGGTCGTTGAGGAAGTTTTTCTCCTAGGATGTCATCGTCCTTCAATATGTTCCAATGCTTCCTAAAGATGTTTTCGATAACCCTACTGTTTTCACTGTATTCTGTTATTAATGGTATATCCAGGATTTCGTTGTCATTATTCCCACTGGATTTATCCTTGTATTTGGTTAGTTCTTTTCTTTCAATTTTTCGGACCTCTTCTATCTTCTGATCCAATAGATGTTCGTTGTAACCTCTCTCGATGAATTTAGCCTTGATTAACTGGGCTTGTTCCTCCCATTTTTGTGGATCTGAGCAGTTTTTCTTCATCCGTAGAAGTTGTCCCTTTGGGATGTTTGCCTTCCAATTTCTGTGATGACAACTGGTTTGGTGGACATAATTGTTGCTGTCCACCTGCTTAAAGTGAGTTGATGTTTCGATGTTATTATTCTTTATTTCTATTTTCAGATCTAGATAAGTAAGAGATTTTTGACTACATTCGTATGTAAACTGAAGATTTACTTCATTCTGGTTCATCACCTTGAAGGTATATTCAAGATCTTCTTGTGTTCCTCTCCACACAAGTATGATGTCATCGATATAGCGGCGATAGAGGACCAGATCCGCGCCTGCAGGACATGACTCCCAGAAAATTTCTTCCCACTTGGCCATATAGAGGTTGGCATAGCTCGGCGCGAACCTGGTCCCCATCGCCGTCCCACATATCTGTCTGTAGAATTTCCCTTCGTTGCTGAAGTAATTGTGATGTAGAATATAGTTTATACTTTCTAGTATAAATTCACATTGTCTTTCTGGGATCTCTTCCTCTCTCTCCAGGTAAAATTTCACAGCTTTCAGTCCTTCCTCATGGGGAATACTTGTGTATAACGCAGTAACGTCACAAGTTGCCAGGATGTAGTTCTCTTCCCAACTTATATCCTCGAGTAGATTGATTATTTGAGTAGAATCCCTTATATATGATGGGCGTTCTCTGACAAGCTTCTGGAGATGTCTGTCCACATACTCCGACAGATTGCTACTTAAAGACCCTATCCCTGAGATTATTGGTCTTCCAGGGGGGTTGTTCAAACTTTTATGAATTTTGGGGAGGTGATATATTATCGGTGTCTTTGGAAATGTTACATTTATGTAATCATACTCTTTTTCATTCAGAATATTCTCTTCTTTTGCTCCCTTCAAAAGGTTTGTCAGTGTTTTTTTGTATAGATTAACCGGGTTTTCTTTCAGTTTTTCATATGTATTTTGGTCACCCAGAATCCTCTCCATCTCCTTATTGTAGTCTGTCTTATTCATTACCACAATCCCACCGCCCTTATCAGCCGGCTTAATGATGAGATTGTGGTTATCTTCCAACTTTTTAACGATTTCGATTTGTTTATTCGATAGGTTTTTGTTTTTCAATTTGAGCTTCTTGTTGTCTATATCTCGTATCTCTCTACATACTACAGTCTCGAATGTTTCGAGTGCTGTCCCTTTGTATGTCAGAGGGTAGAATGTAGATTTTGGCTTCAAGTTGGTGTGTTTGTAGCCATCCATTTGTTGAGTTTGAGTATATCCTTGAAAACCATAGCCCATCCTTTCCAAAGGTGATTTCAGAAAAAATCTTTTCAGAGTTAATTTTCTGATAAATTCTTTTGTGTTTATGAATGTCGTGAATTTATCCAGACATTTAGAAGGGGCGAAAGATAAGCCCAATTTTAGGATGGATCTTTCCTCTTCGTTCAATTTATGGGAACTTAGATTGAATATCCCTTTCTCAGAATCAACACCTGTCTGGTGATTTATTTTATTTGTAACTTTCTTTGTCTTTAGGCCTCCTCTTTTTCCTCTATGGGTCTTGTTTTTACCCGTGTGGAGGATTGGTTTTGTTCTCCTTTTTTGTGGTTTTGGAGTTCCAATTCTAAAAAAGAAGAAGTGGAGGATGAGGAGTGTTGTAATGCTGGTGTATCTGTTTTTATTTGGTTATTTGATCTATTCGTTCCAGTCCTCTTTTCTCTGGTTGTTGGTTGTCCCCTTAGGGATTTGGTCCATTCCTTTTCTCTCTCATTGAGAGGCTCTTCTCTTGGACCTTGTTGTCTCCTTTCACGTGGGGGGGTCTCATAGATATTTGTATTTCTGAAGCTTTGTTCTTGCATTTCTCCGTAGGTAGATCTTCCAACGAAGTTACTCCTCTGCTGGTAATTATTATTGTTTCTTCGTTGATATCCCCGCTCCTGATAGTTTTGGTATCTCCAATTTCTTTCCGGGTAGTCGGAATCTCTCCAATATGCTTGTGCAAATCTCCCTCTATAATACCGTTCTCTTCCTCTTTCATCGAAATTATTTGTATAATAATCTCTTCTCTCTCTTCTATGGTCAGAGTGGTTAGTACTTATTCTGTTATTGTTGTATGGCCTTTCATATAGATTCTGTCTACTAGGTGCATATTGCCCCCTATAGTTATTTTCAAAGTGTCTTTGTCTCTTATTGTAGGTGTGAGCATTATAGTCATTCCTATAGTTAGTTTGTCTCGAGTTGTGTTCTGATTTGTCATTATGGTATTCTGACATATTGTTCCTATAATGTGGTGTGTATTGCTGTCTTTCAGGGTCTTGGAAGTTGGTTTTATCTTTCTTAGTTTTATTGTATGTCACTGTTGTCCATGTGTTAGATTCATTCTCTTCATTGTGGGTATCGGTATTTTCCCCATTTAAATTTACTTTTGATTCAGAGTCACCCTTTTCTTCATTATTTATCTTTTCTAATTCCCTTATTAATTTCTTAGTTTTCTTTTTTGTAATATCTTCCTTTATTTTAATTACTTTTTTCACTAGACTTTCTTTCTTATGTGCAATCTCTTCACATTCTAATCCTGAACTTTCTAAGTTCAGAATAATGACTTCATTTTCCTTAATGTCTAAGTCAATCTGTATGATTTGTGTTTCTCTGTGCTCTATAATTAGCTTAATCAGCTGTTGTGAAGTTTGTAATAATGTATTTTTCCATTTTTCAGCAAGAGTATCTGAGATTGGAAAAGCACACTCTTTGTGCACTAATAGCCCTTTTGGAATAATCTTTAATTCCAAACATTTTTGGAGAAAAGTTATCTCTCCTTTGTATTTCACCTCAGAGATGAGTAACTTTTCTAATTCTTTAAAGATTAGATGTATATCTATGGTGTCATCTTCAACATCCAACATGTGCTCTTCTTTTCCTATGTCTGTGATATTAATATTTATTGGCTGCCTCAGGCTTAAAAAGGAGCTCATAGTGTGATATAAAGAAATTGCAAAAGGCTGCTCTGTGTTTGCTAGGATGATGAATACTGTATCTGGGTGGACACTAAGCGCCTAAAGCTAAAAGGGACCCTTTGCTCTAATAAATTGACCCCTAGTGGTCAGAAAAGTTGATATTCAGAAAGAAAAATTATTATTAAAGCGCCAAAAGGACAAGGCTGGGTCTAAGTGAAATTAAATCATTTATTACAATGAATATAGAAAACAGTTAAAATATATATACATATATCCTGGATCCAAGATTTACAATAATTAAAACAAAATGTAAAAGCAATCAGTAAAAACAGATGTATCCAAAACTTGATTATCAGTACTTCGATTGGTTTGGAAATCTGATATGTTGCGAGTCAATGATACAAGCTATGTGTCTTAGCAGTGCTTTAAAGCAAATGGATTGAATGTTGTTTGTGGGTGCTCTTATTAACACATCAGTGTGAAATAATAAAGTGCAAACAAAGGTTAACAAAGAACAGTGTAAAGATCAGTGTAAACCTATGATGTGAACACAACTAGCAATCGTTAAATTGTGTAGTGTTAGTGTACAATGGCAAACTCCAAAAAACCCTATAAAAAATAATTTAGAATATAAAAATATAAAAATAAAAATATAAAAATATAAAAATATAAAAATCCAAAAAAAGTCCAAAAAAGTCCTGAAACAAAGTGAACAGTCAAACAACAGTGGAGAATGTCAGATGTGAAAAATTAAAAAATAAAAAATGAATAAATGTACTTGTTTGTCCCAAACAGATGTAGTGGTATTCCTCCCAGTGTTTTTTCTCCCAAGTGTTAGATGTGGATAAGACTCCTAAGTGATGACCCAATCGGTCAGTCAGTGATCTGCCATATTGATCCTTTCTGTCAAAGATACAAGAACAATAATAGTGCAGACGTTTTACAAAATAGCTCCCTATCAGAGTATCACTTACCAGTCGACGCGTTTCGGTCAGGCATTGACCTTTATCAAGACTGGTTTTAGCTAATTTTTTGCTTCTTTTTATACCCTTGTTGATTTTCGTATGACCGGAAGTGCAGTTTCCCACTTCCGGTTTCGGGTGACGATCGTTAGTTAATATCGTATATGAAAGGGCTTATCTATTGGCATTTTTTATTCATAGTTTGGAATAAAACACTTGTATCTTAAATCCATATAGTTTGGTATGGTATATTTAATGTTTTCCTATGAGTTCCGATTTTCTAGTTATCTGATTGGTCGGATTTAGGGCGTGTGTTCTATGCCTTTTGCTATTGGTGGTGTATTTCAGTCTTGTGAATAGACTCCAACTACCTATTTACATGTGGGGGTGTGTATTAGTTCCCTTTTCTTATTGGTCCAATATTTCTTAGTGCCGGTTTCCATACTATTTTCAGTGTATGTTAATTGTGAATTGGATATGTTCTTTTGTGCGGTCCAGTCAAAGGTGGGATAGACATTGTGTGTCTCAGTCAAAATTGAAAAATAATGAAAAGTAAATATACATAACAAATAAAAATAAAAATAAAAATAGAAATAGCGATTAAAACAATATAAATTATATAAATATTGCAACAAGTACATACATACTTTTATACATACTTTTTACATTCTTAGCATACTTTTTACATTCTTTTATACATACTTTTTACATTCTTAGCATTTTATTTCTTCAATCTTATGCTGTATTAGACATTTTTAAAGTAGAATGACATATTGATGGTATATAGAAATTTCAATAGACCCGTGCTTTGTTGTTTTCTTATCTGTTTGAAATGGGGGGTATATGAGATACTTTTTCTTGTTGGTATTCGGTAATTTATTAATAATTCTTGTTTTTTTAAATTCTTTCTGATTATCCAGCTTAGATTTTAGCTTAAATTATAGCTTAATTTTTATTATGGCTTATATTTTTAGAGGACTGGGTTAATGATTCTTCTCTAATATATTAGATGTTCTTTCTATTGTGTGTATTGGGTATAGTGGGTTTTTTGTTGGAAATCTGTATATACCCCTTTATTAGGTATTAGAGGGCCGATCGTAAGGGCCACTTGGAATGGGATTAAAACCCCATGTCTGGTTGTATCTATGTGATTTCTTTTTCAGAAGTTATCAAGTGGGGAAGGTCTCACAAATAGACCATAATCATCAAAGCTAATATATTCATTAGAGTTTCTGAATAAACTATAGGCGAAATCTTTTCCCTTCTCTGATGTTGTTATATATTAGAATCTATAAGTGTTCTCAAATGTGAGCTTTTTATAGTTATCATCATATCTGTATGATGGTAAATATCAATGCGGTGAATTGGTCTTTTTAATGGGCCAATGTTAAATTAGCAATCTGATATATTTAATATATTTGATATATTTGATATATTTAACTAGTTACCACATTCAGGGGCTAGATAGACAGTTTGAGAGACAAGTTTAGAGATGATATATAGAGGGAGAGGGATTTACACTTAGCTTCTGATGTTTATTCATCTGTACTTTCATTCTCTCAAGGTGGGATATATGTGGCATTATTCAGGATTTTTTCTTTTCTATAGTTATAATCCTCTTAGTGATGTTCTTCTTCTTATGATGAAATGTTTTGTTTTCTTAAGGTAGTCAAATTCTCTTACTTGGATATGAGCAGAAATGTGGCCGGGGACAGTTATATGTATGAGAGTTTCCTAGGAAGCTCTTAATTCCCTGAGGTGTGTTGTCTGGAGGGTCACTCTGGTCCTTCTCGTTTCCTCTGGTGTACTCCCATAGCTTTACTAGTTTAATGTTATCCTTAGTTTAGGTTCAATAGATGAGACAGGTCCTCTTTATTATTCAAACCTCTAGGGTGGAGGGAGTCAAGGCGAAATATCCATTTTGACTCCTCAGTGAGTAATTTTTTCTCCTGGTTTCCTCCTCTCCAATCCCTGGGAACTTTTTGTATTCCCATATATGTGAGTGTTTTGATGTTTCCTTGATGTTTTTCTGAAAAATGTTTGTATAATGCGGTCTCTTTATTGAGTTTTTCGATACATAACAAATGTTCACGTATCCTATCTCTCAGTGGTCTGGACGTTTGTCCCACATATTGGAGACCGCATGGGCATTCGAGGAGGTATATGACGTCCTTATCTTGACACTTTATTAGTTCTTTGATCTTGTATTTTTCTTTATTATTGTGTGATTGGAACCTGAAAAACAAACTAGCACCAAGCATCAAAAAGGTCAAAAAATCTGGAATAAAAGATGTATTTGGGAAAACAATAAAAGGTTTTTTTCCCTGTCACACATGCAAGGCATGCAAATGTGGCAAAAAATCCACAATGTTCCAATCACACAATAATAAAGAAAAATACAAGATCAAAGAACTAATAAAGTGTCAAGATAAGGACGTCATATACCTCCTCTATAACTATAGAAAAGAAAAAATCCTGAATAATGCCACATATATCCCACCTTGAGAGAATGAAAGTACAGATGAATAAACATCAGAAGCTAAGTGTAAATCCCTCTCCCTCTATATATCATCTCTAAACTTGTCTCTCAAACTGTCTATCTAGCCCCTGAATGTGGTAACTAGTTAAATATATCAAATATATCAAATATATTAAATATATCAGATTGCTAATTTAACATTGGCCCATTAAAAAGACCAATTCACCGCATTGATATTTACCATCATACAGATATGATGATAACTATAAAAAGCTCACATTTGAGAACACTTATAGATTCTAATATATAACAACATCAGAGAAGGGAAAAGATTTCGCCTATAGTTTATTCAGAAACTCTAATGAATATATTAGCTTTGATGATTATGGTCTATTTGTGAGACCTTCCCCACTTGATAACTTCTGAAAAAGAAATCACATAGATACAACCAGACATGGGGTTTTAATCCCATTCCAAGTGGCCCTTACGATCGGCCCTCTAATACCTAATAAAGGGGTATATACAGATTTCCAACAAAAAACCCACTATACCCAATACACACAATAGAAAGAACATCTAATATATTAGAGAAGAATCATTAACCCAGTCCTCTAAAAATATAAGCCATAATAAAAATTAAGCTATAATTTAAGCTAAAATCTAAGCTGGATAATCAGAAAGAATTTAAAAAAACAAGAATTATTAATAAATTACCGAATACCAACAAGAAAAAGTATCTCATATACCCCCCATTTCAAACAGATAAGAAAACAACAAAGCACGGGTCTATTGAAATTTCTATATACCATCAATATGTCATTCTACTTTAAAAATGTCTAATACAGCATAAGATTGAAGAAATAAAATGCTAAGAATGTAAAAAGTATGTATAAAAGAATGTAAAAAGTATGCTAAGAATGTAAAAAGTATGTATAAAAGTATGTATGTACTTGTTGCAATATTTATATAATTTATATTGTTTTAATCGCTATTTCTATTTTTATTTTTATTTTTATTTGTTATGTATATTTACTTTTCATTATTTTTCAATTTTGACTGAGACACACAATGTCTATCCCACCTTTGACTGGACCGCACAAAAGAACATATCCAATTCACAATTAACATACACTGAAAATAGTATGGAAACCGGCACTAAGAAATATTGGACCAATAAGAAAAGGGAACTAATACACACCCCCACATGTAAATAGGTAGTTGGAGTCTATTCACAAGACTGAAATACACCACCAATAGCAAAAGGCATAGAACACACGCCCTAAATCCGACCAATCAGATAACTAGAAAATCGGAACTCATAGGAAAACATTAAATATACCATACCAAACTATATGGATTTAAGATACAAGTGTTTTATTCCAAACTATGAATAAAAAATGCCAATAGATAAGCCCTTTCATATACGATATTAACTAACGATCGTCACCCGAAACCGGAAGTGGGAAACTGCACTTCCGGTCATACGAAAATCAACAAGGGTATAAAAAGAAGCAAAAAATTAGCTAAAACCAGTCTTGATAAAGGTCAATGCCTGACCGAAACGCGTCGACTGGTAAGTGATACTCTGATAGGGAGCTATTTTGTAAAACGTCTGCACTATTATTGTTCTTGTATCTTTGACAGAAAGGATCAATATGGCAGATCACTGACTGACCGATTGGGTCATCACTTAGGAGTCTTATCCACATCTAACACTTGGGAGAAAAAACACTGGGAGGAATACCACTACATCTGTTTGGGACAAACAAGTACATTTATTCATTTTTTATTTTTTAATTTTTCACATCTGACATTCTCCACTGTTGTTTGACTGTTCACTTTGTTTCAGGACTTTTTTGGACTTTTTTTGGATTTTTATATTTTTATATTTTTATATTTTTATTTTTATATTTTTATATTCTAAATTATTTTTTATAGGGTTTTTTGGAGTTTGCCATTGTACACTAACACTACACAATTTAACGATTGCTAGTTGTGTTCACATCATAGGTTTACACTGATCTTTACACTGTTCTTTGTTAACCTTTGTTTGCACTTTATTATTTCACACTGATGTGTTAATAAGAGCACCCACAAACAACATTCAATCCATTTGCTTTAAAGCACTGCTAAGACACATAGCTTGTATCATTGACTCGCAACATATCAGATTTCCAAACCAATCGAAGTACTGATAATCAAGTTTTGGATACATCTGTTTTTACTGATTGCTTTTACATTTTGTTTTAATTATTGTAAATCTTGGATCCAGGATATATGTATATATATTTTAACTGTTTTCTATATTCATTGTAATAAATGATTTAATTTCACTTAGACCCAGCCTTGTCCTTTTGGCGCTTTAATAATAATTTTTCTTTCTGAATATCCACTTTTCTGACCACTAGGGGTCAATTTATTAGAGCAAAGGGTCCCTTTTAGCTTTAGGCGCTTAGTGTCCACCCAGATACAGTATATTTATACAACACACAGAGAAAACCCAGCACTCACTTACAAGCTCTCAGCTAAGATTTAAAAGCAAAAATGGAAAGGTTAGTTACCGCATCTGGCCAAATGGGACAAGCCCAGGTACCTCGTCAAGGTCTTTTCCAATACCTGGGACCCTAAAACAGCCACACAATGCAAACTGGGAACACAGGCATATGTAATCACCCTAGACATATACAAAACACAAAAGAGGACTTCACTCTCATACCAGACAGGGTACACATCCCATGACCCTGAAACATGCTCAGCCCTGGGTGCCACTGGCACTCGCAGGAAGCTTTGCTGTCCCCTGACCTGGCTGGGGTTAGCTGACTGTGACTCTGGTTCTAAAGTACTAAAGTAATATGGTTGCCTAAGTGTGAACACCCTTTTATAACTGGGGATGTAGCTGTGTTCAGAATTAAGTCAGTATATATATATATATATATATATATATATATATATATATATACACATGACCCCATGATTTTTTTGTCCAAAATATTTTATTTTTTCTATGTACATGTGTGTGTATATATGTGTATGTGTGTGTATATGTGTATATATATATATATATATATTTATTTCTTTCATGTAATTAGCAAGAGTCCATGAGCTAGTGACGTATGGGATATACATTCCTACCAGGAGGGGCAAAGTTTCCCAAACCTCAAAATGCCTACAAATACACCCCTCACCACACCCACAAATCAGTTTTACAAACTTTGCCTCCCATGGAGGTGGTGAAGTAAGTTTGTGCTAGATTCTACGTTGATATGCGCTCCGCAGCAGGTTGGAGCCCGGTTTTCCTCTCAGCGTGCAGTGAATGTCAGAGGGATGTGAGGAGAGTATTGCCTATTTGAATGCAATGATCTCCTTCTACGGGGTCTATTTCATAGGTTCTCTGTTATCGGTCATAGAGATTCATCTCTTACCTCCCTTTTCAGATCGACGATATACTCTTATATATATATATATATATACCATTACCTCTGCTGATTTTCGTTTCAGTACTGGTTTGGCTTTCTACAACATGTAGATGAGTGTCCTGGGGTAAGTAAGTCTTATTTTCTGTGACACTCTAAGCTATGGTTGGGCACTTTTTTAATAAAGTTCTAAATATATGTATTCAAACATTTATTTGCCTTGACTCAGGATGTTCAACATTCCTTATTTTCAGACAGTCAGTTTCATATTTGGGATAATGCATTTGAATCAATCATATTTTCTTACCTTAACCCCTTAATGACCGGACCATTTTTCAATTTTGTTACCCTTAATGACAATGGCTATTTTTACATTTCTGCAGTGTTTGCGTTTAGCTGTAATTTTCCTCTTACTCGTTTACTGTACCCACACATATTATATACCGTTTTTCTCGCCATTAAATGGACTTTCTAAAGATACCATTATTTTCATCATATCTTATAATTTACTAAAAAAAAAAGATAAAATATGAGGAAAAAAATTGAAAAAAACACACTTTTTCTAACTTTGACCCCCAAAATCTGTTACACATCTACAATCACCAAAAAACACTGATGCTAAATAGTTTATAAATTTTGTCCTGAGTTTAGAAATACCCAATGTTTGCACGTTCTTTGCTTTTTTTGCAATTTATGGGGCAATAAATACAAGTAGCACTTTACTATTTCCAAACCACTTTTTTTCAAAATTAGCGCTAGTTACTTTGGAACCCTGATATCTGTCAGGAATATCTGAATATCCCTTGACATGTATATATTTTGTTTTAGAAGACATCCCAAAGTATTGATCTAGGCCCATTTTGGTATATTTCATGCCACCATTTCACCGCCAAATGCGATAAAAAAAAAAAAAAGTTCACTTTTTCACAAATTTTGTCACAAACTTTAGGTTTCCCACTGAAATTATTTATAAACAGCCTCTGCAATTATGGCACAAATGGTTGTAAATTCTTCTCTGGGATCCCCTTTTTCAGAAATAACAGACTTATATGGCTTTGTGGTTGCGTTTTGGTAATTAGAAGGCCGCTAAATGCCGCTGCGCACCACACGTGTTTTATGTCCAGGAGTGAAGGGGTTAATTAGGGAGCTTGTAGGGAGCTTGTAGTGTTAATTTTAGCTTTAGTGTAGTGTAGTAGACAACCCCAAGTATTGATCTAGGCCCATTTTGGTATATTTTATGCCACCATTTCACCGCCAAATGCGAGCAAATAAAAAAAAAACTTTACATTTTTCACAATTTTAGGTTTCTCACTGAAATTATTTACAAACAGCTTGTGTTATTATGGCAGAAATTGTTGTAAAAGCTTCTCTGGGATCCCCTTTGTTCAGAAATAGCAGACTTATATGGCTTTGGCGTTGCTTTTTGGTAATTAGAAGGCCGCTAAATGCTGCTGCGCACCACACGTGAATTATGCCCAGCAGTGAAGGGGTTAAATTAGGTAGCTTGTAAGGAGCTTGCAGGGTTAATTTTAGAGATCAGCCTCCCACCTGACACATCCCACCCCCTGATCCCTCCCAAACAGCTCTCTTCCCTCCCCCACCCCACAATTGTTCCCGCCATCTTAAGTACTGGCAGAAAGTCTGCCAGTACTAAATAAAAGAGTTTTTTTTTTTTTAAATAAAAATAATAAAATATTTTAGTTGTGATGAACCCCTTCCTTAGCACCAGCCTCCCTGATCCCCCCCTCCAGCTCTCTAACCCTCTCCCCTACCTAATTACCGCCATCTTGGGTACTGACAGCTGTCTGCCAGTACCCAGTTTGGCCCCACAAACCAAAGTATTTTAATTTTATTTTTAACTTTTATTTTTATTTTTAATTATTTCTGTAGTGTAGCAGCCCCCCCACAATACCCCCACCCCCACCCCCTCCCAGATCCTTTTATATGGAAAAAAAAAAATTGTAACTTTTTTTCCCCCTTCCTAACTTCATTGGTGTCAGTGTGGCTAATGTGTGCACGTGCACACGCGTCCACGTGCACGCCCTCGTGCACGCGTGCGCATCGTGCACGCGCGCACACGCTCCCTCCTCCCACCCGGTCAAAGGGCACCATCGGCACCATCGCTACCAGTGCAGAGAGGGCCACAGAGTGGCTCTCTCTGCATCGGAAGCTTGTAAAGGGGTATTGCAGGATGCCTCCATATTGAGGCATCACTGCAATACCCTCAGAGCTGCTGGAAGTGGTTGTGATCACTTCCAGCACTCTGTTAGACAACTGACGTACCAGGTACGTCTATTGTCATTAACTACTTGTTAATGCATGACGTACCTGGTACGTCAGTTGTCATTAAGGGGTTAAAAATTTGACTTTTCCCTGTGGGCTGTTAGGCTCGCGGGGGCTGAAAATGCTTCATTTTATTGCGTCATTCTTGGCGCGGACTTTTTTGGCACAAAATTTTTTTTTTCTGTTTCCGGTGTCATACGTGTCGCCGGAAGTTGCGTCATTTTTTGACGTTTTTTTGCGTCAAAAGTGTCGGCGTTCCGGATGTGGCGTCATTTTTGGCGCCAAAAGCATTTAGGCGCCAAATAATGTGGCCGTCTTATTTGGCGCTACAAAAATATGGGCGTCACTTTTGTCTCCACATTATTTAAGTCTCATTATTTATTGCTTCTGGTTGCTAGAAGCTTGTTCACTGGCATTTTTTCCCATTCCTGAAACAGTCATTTAAGGAATTTGATCTATTTTGCTTTATATGTTGTTTTTTCTATTACATATTGCAAGATGTCCCACGTTGCAACTGAGTCAGAAGATACTTCAGGAAAATAGCTGCCTGGTGCTGGAGCTACCAAAGCTAAGTGTATCTGCTGTAAACTTTTGGTATCTGTTCCTCCAGCTGTTGTTTGTATTGAATGTCATGACAAACTTGTTAATGCAGATAAAATTTCCTTTAGTAAAGTTCCATTACCTGTTGCTGTTGCGTCTGTTATTCCTCCTTCTAGTAAACATAAAAAATCTTTTAAAACTTCTCATTGTTCAGATGAATTTTTAAATGAACATCATCATTCTGATTCTGATAATGGTTCTTCTGGTTCAGAGGATTCTGTCTCAGAGGTTGATGCTGATAAATCTTCATATTTATTTAAAATGGAATTTATTCGTTCTTTACTTAAAGAAGTCCTAATTGCATTAGAAATTGAGGATTCTGGTCCTCTTGATACTAAATCTAAATGTTTAGATAAGGTTTTTAAATCTCCTGTAGTTATTCCAGAAGTTTTTCCTGTTCCTTTTGCTATTTCTGAAGTAATTTCCAGGGAATGGAATAATTTGGGTAATTCATTCACTCCCTCTAAACGTTTTAAGCAATTATATCCTGTGCCATCTGACAGATTAGAGTTTTGGGACAAAATCCCTAAGGTTGATGGGGCTGTCTCTACTCTTGCTAAGCGTACTACGATTCCTACGGCAGATGGTACTTCCTTTAAGGATCCTTTAGATAGGAAAATTGAATCCTTTCTAAGAAAAGCCTATTTGTGTTCAGGTAATCTTCTTAGACCTGCTATATCTTTGGCGGATGTTGCTGCAGCTTCAACTTTTTGGTTGGAAGCTTTAGCGCAACAAGTCACAGATCATAATTCTCATAGCATTATTATTCTTCTTCAACATGCTAATAATTTTATTTGTGATGCCATCTTTGATATCATTAGGGTTGATGTCAGGTATATGTCTCTAGCTATTTTAGCTAGAAGAGCTTTATGGCTTAAAACTTGGAATGCTGATATGTCTTCTAAGTCTACTCTGCTTTCCCTTTCTTTCCAGGGTAATAAATTATTTGGTTCTCAGTTGGATTCTATTATTTCAACTGTTACTGGAGGGAAAGGAACTTTTTTACCACAGGATAAAAAATCTAAAGGTAAATTCAGGTCTAATAATCGTTTTCGTTCTTTTCGTCACAACAAGGAACAGAAACCTGATCCTTCATCCTCAGGAGCGGTATCAGTTTGGAAACCATCTCCAGTCTGGAATAAATCCAAGCCTTCTAGAAAATCAAAGCCAGCTTCTAAGTCCACATGAAGGTGCAGCCCTCATTCCAGCTCAGCTGGTAGGGGGGCAGATTACGTTTTTTCAAAGAAATTTGGATCAAATCTGTTCACAATCTTTGGATTCAGAACATTGTTTCAGAAGGGTACAGAATTGGCTTCAAAATAAGACCTCCTGCAAAGAGATTTTTTCTTTCTCGTGTCCCAGTAAATCCAGCGAAGGCTCAAGCATTTCTGAAATGTGTTTCAGATCTAGAGTTGGCTGGAGTAATTATGCCAGTTCCAGTTCTGGAACGGGGGCTGGGGTTTTATTCAAATCTCTTCATTGTACCAAAGAAGGAGAATTCCTTCAGACCAGTTCTGGATCTAAAGATATTGAATCGTTATGTAAGGATACCAACATTCAAAATGGTAACTATAAGGACTATCCTGCCTTTTGTTCAGCAAGGGCATTATATGTCTACAATAGATTTACAGGATGCATATCTACATATTCCGATTCATCCAGATCACTTTCAGCTTCTGAGATTCTCTTTCCTAGACAAGCATTACCAGTTTGTGGCTCTACCGTTTGGTCTAGCAACAGCTCCAAGAATTTTTACAAAGGTTCTCGGTGCCCGTTCTGTCTGTAATCAGAGAACAGGGTATTGTGGTATTTCCTTATTTGGACGATATCTTGGTACTTGCTCAGTCTTTACATTTAGCAGAATCTCATACGAATCGACTTGTGTTGTTTCTTCAAGATCATGGTTGGAGGATCAATTTACTAAAAGGTTCATTGATTCCTCAGACAAGGGTAACCTTTTTGGGTTTCCAGATAGATTCAGTGTCCATGACTCTATCTTTGACAGACAAGAGACGTCTAAAATTGATATCAGCTTGTCGAAACCTTCAGTCACAATCATTCCCTTCGGTTGCCTTATGCATGGAAATTCTAGGTCTTATGACTGCTGCATCGGACGCGATCCCTTTTGCTCGTTTTCACATGCGACCTCTTCAGCTCTGTATGCTGAACCAATGGTGCAGGGATTACACAAAGATATCTCAATTAATATCTTTAAAACCGATTGTACGACACTCTCTGGCGTGGTGGACAGATCACCATCGTTTAATTCAGGGGGCTTCTTTTGTTCTTCCGACCTGGACTGTAATTTCAACAGATGCAAGTCTTACAGGTTGGGGAGCTGTGTGGGGGTCTCTGACGGCACAAGGGGTTTGGGAATCTCAGGAGGTGAGATTACCGATCAATATTTTGGAACTCCGTGCAATTTTCAGAGCTCTTCAGTCTTGGCCTCTTCTGAAGAGAGAATCGTTCATTTGTTTTCAGACAGACAATGTCACAACTGTAGCATACATCAATCATCAAGGAGGGACTCACAGTCCTCTAGCTATGAAAGAAGTATCTCAAATTCTGGTTTGGGCGGAGTCCAGCTCCTGTCTAGTTTCATATCCCAGGTATAGACAATTGGGAAGCGGATTATCTCAGTCGCCAAACGTTGCATCCGGGCGAATGGTCTCTTCACCCAGAGGTATTTCTTCAGATTGTTCAAATGTGGGGGCTTCCAGAAATAGATCTGATGGCCTCTCATCTAAACAAGAAACTTCCCAGGTATCTGTCCAGATCCAGGGATCCTCAAGCGGAAGCAGTGGATGCATTGTCACTTCCTTGGAAGTATCATCCTGCCTATATCTTTCCGCCTCTAGTTCTTCTTCCAAGAGTGATCTCCAAAATTCTGAAGGAATGCTCGTTTGTTCTGCTGGTAGCTCCGGCATGGCCTCACAGGTTTTGGTATGCGGATCTTGTCCGGATGGCTTCTTGCCAACCGTGGACTCTTCCGTTAAGACCAGACCTTCTGTCTCAAGGTCCTTTTTTCCATCAGGATCTCAAATCCTTAAATTTAAAGGTATGGAGATTGAACGCTTGATTCTTAGCCAAAGAGGTTTCTCTGACTCTGTGATTAATACTATGTTACAGGCTCGTAAATCTGTATCTAGGG